>NW_020897695.1:16371401-16403986 GCF_003984885.1 Neopelma chrysocephalum | reverse complement strand
AGAAAAAGAAAAAGAAAAAGAAAAAGAAAAAGAAAAAAAAAGAAAAAAAAGAAATGTATAGTCTGTCCTCGAAGTAGATCTTTCTTACTACAGTGATATTGTTATTGTGATTACACAACCTAGGCAATGGCTTTCTGAGTTAGGGAGAACATTCCTAAAAACAACTGTGGTGGTGTTCCAGTTTGGGTGTTTTTAGAATTTGACCCAAACACCTATTCCTTGAAAGATATATCCAGTTCACAGGAGGAAGAGAGATGAAAATATATGTTTGGGAAATTTCATCCCTGAAAGATAGGAGCAGCCTCTGCTAAATCTCATTTCTTGTGCATAGAAAAACTGCACTCTATTTTGTAATTTGCATCATGCAGAAAGAGCTGAAAATTGGTATTTGTCAGTTAAAGAGGTAGGTGATTTTAAGCTGTGTGGCATTAAAATTAGTCATGGTTTATGAAGTTTTCTGCTGTGTAGTTCAATTGAGAAATTCAGAAAAACCTTGACATTCTTTGTGAAAGTCAACATAGACTTTGAGGCTCTCGGTAAGATATATCAGGCCGTAGGTGCTGCCATAAACAAATAGGGATGTAAATGTCACACTTGTTTCATAGAGACTGATTTTCTTACTAAAGCTACAGCTGCTATTTGAAATTAACTTGTTTGCCGGTCTGTTTTTCTCTGACCTGAGCGCTGGAAGTAACGTGGGAGCACAAATTTTGTACAAATACTCCATACCGTGTAAAACTATTTTCTTAGGAACAGTACCTGGACCTTACTAGCTTCAATATAAAGAAAACTAAGGCTTATAGTGGCTGGAAAGATCAGAGGATACTTGTTACAAAAATTACCTGAAAGCTTTTCATCAGATATTAAATGGGTTTTTTTTCTGTTTAGTCATTAATCTCTTAGTAGTTAAATTGCTCAGTTTTTCCTCTGCACACAGACCCACCAACGCCTCTTATGCCATTAAGAATTATATAGATGAAAACCAGATATGAGCAAAAGAAAAACTGTGCAATTCTATTAGTTAGCATTGAATCACAAAATTAGTTCAGTGGCTGTATTATTCATATGGGGAATCTGACTGTATTGGCAGTGACTGGGGAAACAACTTCTCAGTATTTGTCTTGTAGTTATAGACTGTCTCTAATTTTTTAATATCTGTCATGTTAGTGTTCAAGGCTCTTGTCTTTTGGTTATTAGCATACCTGGCACACGCTTTGGGGATCACTAAATAATAAACTAGGTACCTGTTCCTGCTTTAATCTTTTCTTCTGCTGAAAACCCCCTGATTTTAATGTATAATGACAAAGGCTTACAGCTCCATTTTTTTTCTTCCTCTGTGGAGATGTCCTTGATAGTTTTAGTGGTATGTGTTGAATATCCAGTTTACTTCCTGACAGTAGTGGTGGTTTGAAATGCCTTCAGATTTGTATGACCCAAGCTTCTGATACTCACTGGTGCTTTTTGCCTGCTGAAGACCACTTCTTTTAAGTATCACTACTAATCCTGGAAGACTTTTGAGGACAGTGTCAGTAATAGAATGCACAGTCATTGAAGCAACAGTCTGGTATCTCCTGTAAAACCTGGGAAAATCATGTGCAATGCATCACAATTTTTTGAAAAATCTCAGAAATTTGCTTTTAAATTTCACTTTTGATATGACTAGTAACATTTTGCTGCTCGGTGCATTGCTCCAGCTATGACATCTAGTGATGTATTAGCTGTGCATGAGTTATACATTCCTTCAATCTGTGAGTCCGAAAGCAGAAGGGACAGAAACCCCCTAGTTCTCCTCTGTATTCCTCTGTGAAATGCAAATCACAGGCTGCCGCAACTCTTCTGCTACTGGCCAGTAGTATTACTTGACCACTATACACAACGTGGAAATAATATATGCTGTGCTTCTGAAGGATGAACTGAAAGCTTTTTCTACAGCTATGAGGAACTAAATATTGTTGAAAAGCAATATTATGTAATTTTAAAATATCTTCTTTCCAAATACATTTGTAAAACAGAAGGACAAGAAAAAAAATGAGTCAACTATTTGCAATGTAAAGAGTCTTCATGTTATTTGTAGGGTGACAGCATATGTAGTGGGTTATTACACATGCAAATTGAGTGTCTATTCATATATTTCTTTCCATTCTTCCTACTGTTTATTATTTGGCACTCTTTTACATGAGTACCATGCTAAACAATTACTTTGCCACTTCCCTTTTCTTTCATGGTCTTGGTTATATCAATTCCAAGTTACTACAATAATTTAGAAACTACGGTAATGAATTATGGATTTGTAGTAACTAAAATGATGACAATTATACAACTGTAGAAATTGGAATGTTCTAGTGTGTTTAAAAGATCTAATCCTTGTTTTGATTTTTAGAAGCCTATTTAAGGCTGCATTTTTGTTTTGTAAGGTGTGGGTAGAACATGACCGTCGGGCCTCTGCAAGTCTGGAAAGAGTGGTAGTGAAACTTTGATTAGTTGTGCCAAGGCAAAAAGCCCCTTGAAATCCTGAGAAGAAAGGGGTCTCCAGAGCCCCCTAAGTTACTTAGTCCCAAGACTTTTCTTGTGCTGTGACAGTGTAGCCCAGATTATTCCCCTTCCCAGGTTAATACAAAAATGAGGATGAGTTCCTTAGCCAAAGCTGTGGCAATTTTTACCTTAGGTTCACCCCTGGCTGCATTGGCCAAAGTGGGGTGAAACTCATGCAAGTGAGGCTGTTGTTGTTATGGGGTAACTGTTGCTATTTTGTGCAACGCCTGTTGTGACAGGTGAGGTAAAAGCACACTATGCTGTGGGTGGCTGAAATGTGTAACCACTTATGAGCACGCTTTGTGGCTGTGTTACTTATCAAGGTGACCACGAGAGAGTCCCCGATGAGATAGCCAACTTGTGGTAATGGACATACATAGACATGAGATTCTTACCCATTCCCTGTCTCCTTTCTACCTTCTTCCATGAGAAATTCCAAGAGGTTTCCAATGTCCGTGGCAAGCGGAATAGTACAGCCCTGCTTCTGACAGGCAGACCACTGAGCTGGCAGAGAACAGAGCAGAAGGATAGTGCGCCCATCTCTCTCTGGTTGTATGTCATGTCTGGCTGTTTCTATGGGGACACTTTGGAGAACTTCTCAGGTCCCTGGTTCAAGTGTCTGACTTCATCCATGCCTATATCCACAGGGGGCTGAGATGTGGGTGCACACCATCCCCTTTCTCTACCAGTGTTTCTTTTGTGACACGGATGCCTTCATACGTCAGTTGGAAGGGGATTATAGCAGGCTCAATACAGTCCTAGCATATGCAGAGAGTAGCTGAGCATGGCAACAAGCCTTGTGCCCCTTTATGTATGAAAGAAGTCTGCGGAAAGCTGGCACACTGAATGTTTTTTCTGTCTCTAAAAGCAGATATAATGCTGTTGCTGGGAAGAGGTGCTGTCAGACCCCCCTGCAGGAACAAGGAGATGTGAAGTAATATTTTCCAAATGATTTTGGAGTCCACATGACACAGAATTACCTTCTGAAGTCACTTTTGAAACTGTTCCCTCGTATTTTTTCTGGTTATGGGACTCCTGCCCACATCTTTATTTTGGAAACTCTGCCTACTTGTGCCAGTATATGAGGCTGTCACAGCACTGTGCCTGCTTCATCTCCTGTCTCTAGGGATCATGAGCCATGTGTGGCCAGAGGCAATGGCTGAAATTTCAGCCTTGACCTTTATTTATTTGTTTGCAAAATTGTTCTGAAGTTTACTGGGGCCTTTGGGTGTGCTTCAGCTACTTAACCATAAGTATGCTGATCCAAAGCTCTCCTATCCAGGACACAGAAGAAGTCCCAGGAGAGGAACGTGTTATGATTGATTGCTGCTAAAGTTCCTGCATTTAGAGAGGTGAAGTGGGGTGTAGTGTGTTTATTTTTTCCTGGTTTTGCAACTCCTCTTTCTCACTTGGCCTTCTTGTGGGTGGCTCTTTAAATTTAGACAAGACAGAAAGCTCCTGGTTCAAAGTAACTTTTTAAACTGCGTACTCGTTACTGCATCCCCTGTTCTTCCTTCTGGAGGGTATTTTTAACTTCTCTCATGCTGTCAGCAAGTGTTTCCTTTTTATTCCTGAAAGTTCAGACTATAAAATTTGGATCCAGCAAGAGAAGCAGTCAAGTTGTGTGAATGCCTCTTCTCATGATATTCTCACCCCCGTGTTAAACTACCATTATTGTAAGTGTTTTGAAAGTTCAGGTCCTTTCCAGTGCAGTTATATACAGTCTGGGAAATTGAAGAAAAATCAAAAGCATAGTTTGACAGGTGAACAACTTAAGATTTTTATTTTGTGCTGTTTGGTAGCCATTCTAAGCCAAACCATCTGGCAGAGGTCGGCTTTGTTCAGTAGCTACATTAAACTCTTTGGATTGTGCAGCTACAGCATCTGCAGAGCACAACAGCCATTTCCAAATGGTTTGGTGAGATTGCCCAAAAGGTATTGTTTCCCCTTTCATCATCTGTCAGAAGTTTTAGTCATAAAAATAATAATAATGTGTAATTTTGATACATAAAATAATTATTGCTAAAGCAAAAACCATGTGATAGAGCATTATAAATGTATATGAGCAACCTGCTACTTAGCAGTTTTCAGAGGCTTTCTGCATAGCTATTCTGCAGTTTTCTGCATCTAGACTGTTAAATAAAAGTCTTTACATTGTATTTTCTTTCGGAGAATTGATGTGGTCCCAGAGCCCAGCAGCCAAGTCCCTGCTTCTTACATCCCTTCTTAATGAATTCTGAAGGGTGTCGTCTTTTCCCCGCAAAGTATCCATTTGACTGGTACAGCCTCCTAAATACTGCTGCTTGCTTCTGATTGTGAAAGTTCATACTAAATTCATGTAAATAATCCCTGACATGGCTGATAACTGCTGAAACACATGCTGGACAAACTGAGACCCATGAGGTATATGATGTCTAGTGAGAATGAGTAAGTAATAAATCCAGTGACTTCTTAAGGCATACTATCTGTTCTTAAAGATAGCTGAACACAGTGAATAGATTTGCTTGCCTGAACATGCTCTGCAAAAAGGTTTTGTGCAATTTTTTTTCCCTCTGGGGCCAGTTATTCATGTAGTACTGTAAGGGACTCTTTGCTTGACTTGGCCTGTGTGTTTGTCATACATGACAGCCCTAATAGTTTTCTCAATATTTCTGTTTGTCTGAGGACTCTTATAGAATATATTTTGCCCTTTCTCTAGGTCTATAAATAACTTCTGTATCCTTTATAACATGTTTCTCTGTAACATCTAAGGAGTCAAAATTCCTTTGGCATTAAACAAAATCCTCTCTAGTCCGTAGAACTGCTTTTTAAATGATAATGCTGCTGAGGCATTTGCTTCCCTGACCACCCTATGCTTACAGAAGGAATTAGATTCCTCAGATTCTGCCCCTCAATAAGGGCTCTGGCAATCATAATTCACATACTCTTTGGGACCAAACATTTGTCTGTTGGTTTCCTTTAATGCAACGGAAGTGTATTGGTCACATTTATTGAATGCTCCAGAGTGTGTGTGCATGTAATCACAGAAATTCCCTTGGTTTGGGTTTTCCTATTATAGATTTGATACTGAAAATGCAATTCCTTTGTTCTCAAGGGTGGGAGTGTTTGCTATGCCCTTGTATCTGTGAATGCTTTCATGTATTTGATGGGGCACTTAACTGCTCTGTCCTTCCTCTAAGGATATTCCAGTTTGTTTAAATCCAGGTCTCCAGCATTCTTCAATAATCACTTGGAGCCAAGCTGCCTGGAAGACTGTGGGTTCATTGAGTGCCTGACTGTCCAGTTTCACATGGTGTAAACCTCCGCATAGCACAGTGTCCAATTACAAACAGCTTTCATCCTGGAGACTCTTAGTTGCCCATATCTATGGCTCCTTTTCTGAAGATGATATATTTTAGCTTAATATTTCTGCTGTCAAAACACAGAGGACCAGGTATTTTCTGTGCCTTTATGGATATGAGGTCAGTCAACCTTGCTGGTAGGAAATCTATTAATATTCCTCAATTCAGCCAAAGTAAGGCTGATAAGACAAGTATCGATACAGACATCAGAATACACCTTGGGAAATAGTATGTCCCTGCATAAAAAATTTTCTTCCTCACTTTTTTCCCTTTCTGGTATATTATTCTACTTGGTGTCCTCAACTAAATGTATTCTTAGTTAGGTGCCTGTGTTGTAACTTTCTTATGCTTGTACTACTAACACTTTTTGTCCTCTCTCTTATGCAGACATAGAAGCTTGCTATGGTTTTGTTGAAGTCTGGAACATTTGTATGCATTTCAGTACCTACCCAGGACCTATTTAGCTTTTGCCCAAGTCTGTCATGTCAACTCAGATCCAGGAAAAATATTAAAGTGAAAAATGTACATTATTTACTCCAGCAATAAAAAAAAAGGGCCTTGATTATGGTAATTAGTGCAAAAGATTTTTGTCTCCAAGGACATAAAACACACTGATAAGCAGTAATTGCAGAACAATATCTTTTGGTAAGTATCCAAGGGTCTCTGAAGTGCTCACTTTCTACATTCTCAAAACGGTAAAATGCAACATAACACAATGATAAAGTTCTCAGTTTCCCAGTCCAGTTTTTGTTTTGCTGACAAAGAAAAGTCATGTGCAGAGTATTGTTATTATGAGTATTATATTACATAAGTCCCTACCCACCACAAACCCAAGATTTAGTGTCAAGAAACAAATCTGTCTTGGACCAGGTTAATGACTTTTTTTTTGGTCTTGCTTTGTAATGGAGGACAAGAAACAAAGGAACGTGGTTCACTTTCTGGAGTCAGTTGAGAGGCTGACTAAAGTTTTCAGTTATGGCAACACCTTGAGACGCTGACTGGCATCTCAATGCACGTGGCATTTTATTGACTGATTTTTTAAAATTTTGGCTTTCTACTGGAACTGAAAATTAGACTACAAGGGTATTAGGGGACGATGGCATGAGGGGGCACACTGTTGAGCCTTCTAGAGTAAATACTGCCTCTGTGGTTTGGCTGCAATAGCAAGAGACTGCATTCAGTGACCTGTTTGTCTTTCCTAGCACAACTTTCCAAAACAAGTTGTGGTTTATATGTCAAATGTATGCAAACCCCCAGATCAGAGCCCCCAGCTATCTCTAAACAGAGCATCTTCTAAGCTAGGTGTTCTGGCATTCACTGTTTTACAAGGAAGTCCTTGGACAATTTGACCATGGATGATAACAAAAAAATAACAAGCTGCGAGATAAAACTATAGGAACTTTCACAGGAGTAGGCCAGTTAGATTCCCTGCAAATAGTTCACTTCTATGTAGTGTGGCATTGCTTCCTGACTATACATATCTAATAAGAATGTGTTTGTTCAATCTCATTTTTGAGGCATCTTCTGATAAAATATTCACTCTCTCTTTTGTACCGCTATAGCATTTATCATCATGAAATAAAATGTTCTCTCCATTTTCTGGATTAAAAATACTCAAATTTTTTTCTTCCCAAGTTTTTAAAGGATGGCATATCATTTTTGTTGTCACCATTTCTGATATTTACAATATTTACTTGAATATATGTTTGATTTCTTTGGGATCTAATTTCTTTTAGTGGCTGAAAATGTTAACTGTCATAAGAGATTGAAAAAGGAATTAATTTAAAAAAAAAGCACCAATCAAACAAAATACAAAACCCACTGGGGACAGTCATCATTACTATTGTGATGTGGAAAGTCAGTTGTCAAGCTCTTGAAAAAACATGAGTCACTGATCATTGGGAGACAGTTCATGGCAGCAATTCCTTAAAATTGTTTTAGTCTTGGGACGTATATTCCTAGATGTTCCACTTTTAATATTTTTACAAATAAATGCACCTTTAACAGTGGTCAGTGTTGCCACTTAATCAGTGTTCACAGGAGATAAGCACTCAGTTATTTGGAATGGAAGACTAGGGAAATATGCATCTCTGGGAAACCAGTGAAAATATCTGGCCCTAGTGGTATCTCAAGACAGTAGTCAGCAAAATATGCTTCAGAGAAACGTTTTTAAAGGTTAAAATTCTACTATGTAAAATAGTGAAGTAATTTTCTTGACAGGAGAGAGTGGACTTTGATATAATTCAGAATGTTTTCATCTCAATATTTATAGGCTAGCCTACATTTTTTTTTTCTGCTGTGTCTTTTGCAACCGGACATGCCTTTCTCATATTGGCCTTTTTAGCCACCAATGCTCTTGCAAGAAACGTGGGTAGAGCCCTTCCCAAATCTTCGTTCGCGAAGCCTAGCCATGAATGAACATTTTTTTTCCTCTCAAGAATGCCTTGTCATATAAAATACTTTGTGTAAATTTTAGTTATTATTATTTTTTCAATTTTATGCAGGGTTCTCTTTCTGTATTCTGACAGAAGTAAGCAATGATGTCTGGTTGACTTTGCATTTAAAGCAACAAATAACTCTGAAAGTCTACTCAACCTGCCCCCTGCTTTCAGTCTAAATAAACCTTCATTTGGCTTTTCCTTTGCTGGAAATCTTCCCATCTTTCTTTCCTTTATTTTTACATATTACGCTGATCTCCTTTTTGAAATAGGTTTGGCAAATTATATGCAGTAATCAGAGAAGAAGCACAGTACTGGCTTCCTACTATTAAGAAAGATTAGTAACAGTGCTAATATCCACTGTTAGTTCAAGTTCCATTCTTATAGGCAAACATCTTGCTTTGTTCTTGCTACCACTTTGTGTTGACAACATGGTCTTGCTTCACTGCCCCCTGTGCTACTCGAGTCCTCTCCTTGGCTGATTACAGATGACAGATGAATCACATGTGAGCAATATGAATTGCTGTTTCCCTCTGTTTTCAATCTGAGTTCTTAAAGCAAAAATTTGTCTTCTATCTTGCTTCTTGCTGTTCTGTAGAAGAGTCCTTCCCATTATCCATGTGTGAAGTTAAATGTCTCTGTGCAGATCACATGCTTTATTAGCTTTTTATTCTTCAGATGGTTTTAAACCCTGATATAGTTCAGTCTGTTGTTCTGTACTAGTGACCTTAAAAATTTTGTTCCATCTATTCCCTTGGCAAAGAACGGGGACAAAACCTGAAACAGAATTAAATCAATAAACAAAGAAAACATCTGTGCTAAACTTAGTTAAATCTCTGCTCTTCAAGTTTCAGGTTAGTTTTCTAAATCAAGTTTTCAATTTTAGTAGTGAAAGGAAGAAAAATTCTCAGACATTGAGATCGTAAGGAGAGTAATTTATCTGCAGATAACGTTTATGGGAAAGAAGAGGAGGTAATGAAAAACAAGATTCAATATCAGAGAAAAACAGATGTAGATCAGAAAAAAAATTATGGAAAATGATGACAAATTACAGAAATTGCATACGACACCATCCTACTTCTCAAGGGAATGCAAGTACTCAAAGGATGAAAGATTTATCATTTTGCAAGCATCTGATGCCATTTCTAACGGTTTGAATCAGAATATTAGTTTTAAATGCTCCACACCACGTATTTTGTCTAAAATGGTACTGTAAATAGAAATACTTTAAAATATTCAAGAAAGTAACCCATTCCAAGATATTATGACATCTGGATGATTTCATAAACTATGAGTATGTTTTAGCTAGTGCCTCTTACCACTTACTCTGGGTTTTCATGTTTAAGGTTGATAGTCTGAGAAATTATTAATAATTCTCCTGTTAAAATTTTTGAGCTATAATACTCTACACAGAGATAGTAATTTGGCATAACACAGAAATGGGTCGTTTAAGCTTCATGAGGTCTTGTGAGATAAATATGTGTTTAAGTGTTCTTCTGAATTAAAGACTTCAGTTTTCATTTCTACAGCTGGTCTGGTATTACTGTAAATAGGGCTTAATGCTATCTTATTGCATCAACCTCTTTGTGCTCTTTTGAGCCACATTTTTGCATATGCAGACACTGCTGTGCAGTAGAACTGAAACCCACTTTTCCTGGCAGAAGTGAGACTTCGTATTCTGGATTGCTGCAATCCTTGGGTCAGAGGTACCTCTACATGGTGAATAACACTTCGCAGAGTAACAGACAGAAGGGAGAGTATTCCAGTTAAGACTAGAGGATGGTATTTCAGGATGAGTATTGACCACTGTGGTTTTTTTAGAGTCTTGCCTAGAAAATTCAGCAGTTCACACCACTGAGTGAACACATGGCACTGTGACTGGTTTTTTCTTTTTCAGGGGTATGTTTGCAATGGCATGGTGAACACTCTGTGCCTCAAACCTCTACCATTAACATGCAGAATAATTTCTGAAGTACATAAAAGACTCTAGTTCAAACAACCTATCGAGGGACTATCCAGTGACAGCCATTGAGAAATATGCCCTTCTTAAAACTACAGGAGACTGAGCTGGGGGCTGCACCATGTCTGAATAAAAGCCTCTGACACAGAGTACTCAGTGCAGACATGCAGACTGATGGTTCAGTGAGAATCTAAAGGCAATGGGTTATACAGGAGCCTGATCTGGCAGATTTCACTACCATTACGAGAAATTAATCCCCTGTTCAACAGACCCAAAATAGAAGCTATTTTGCCTGCCTGGTAATTAGTCTCTTGCATATTTGCATCTCACTGGTTTTTTCTCTACACTTAATGGCGCAGCTGCCTTTTGCTCACGGTAAATTAGGATGGGGATCAGCAAAACACAACCATTCGATAGTAATGGTGTGTCTTATAAACTTGTTGCCTCTTGAGTTTCTCGTTCATAATGGTAATATCCTATTAGTTCCAGGAATGCTCTACTTCTTTCCTTCCTCCCTCTCTTCTCTATTTGTTAAAGTACGGGTTTAGTGAATCAAATTTCCACATCAGCTGTCTTCTACTGACATCTCACCTATCATTGAAAAGTTCATATCTCTCATCAGACATTCTGAATTGGTACCTGCACAAATCTACAAACAATAGGAAAGGGGAAGAAGAGCAAAGTAAGGAGCAAATAGCTAGTGCAGTTTAAACAAGAAACATACTTTTGCTCCACTGCCCTTCACTTAAAACTTTATATGTCCAAATTAATATTTTCCATGTCTGTTGTTTCAATGCGATGGCCGAAAACCTTTTCACATCATGATTTATACGTGCCCTGTTTTAGCCAAGCAGGCAGACCCTACTGCTTTAACAACATCCTATTACTCTCAGTCTTCAATGGAAATAATGAGCACAGTGGGGGAATTCATAGAAACAAATTACTAACTCCTTAATTTGAATAGGTGATGAGAATTTAGGATCTTAATTAAGAATAAACATCAGTGTTAGTGTTATGATTCATGGCAGAACTCTATTGACCATCAGGGGTAAGTCTGAAGCTTCTTCATTGAGGGCAGGGGGAGTCAAATAGCTGAAGACAGCTTTTTTGGTTATAAACCAAAGAAAAATTAAGTCCACATAGGATGTATGAAATTCAAATTAAATGTTGGAATCAGAACTTGTTCTGCACTGGATTGTGTTGTGTGAAATCACTGCAAGAGGGCAGTGGCCACAAGAAAAGTCCTATCACTGAAGGGTTACCAAGAACTACCATGGTTGCCTTTCTTCTCTAATACACAAACTACTGGGCAACCTCAGCAGATTGAGTATCAACACTGGACTCACTGGAAGTTAGTAATAAACGTAAGTTTTTCTTGGGCAGAATATCTTGAAGTCTATATTTTCTATACTGATTTTTTTTCTTCAGATTATCTTTCTTTAAAAGTATTCACATTTCTTTTTTTTTATATAAATATTTCTCTTGTTCTATTCCAGTTTTCTACTTTGACCCAAAACTACTTGTTGTGAGTACAGTGCTGACAGCAGGTCATAGAATTTGCTATCAATTTCTTTCCTGAAAAAGTAAACTGAAGTGCATGGTTTGATCCCTGTTTTTTCCAGTGTACAACCTTAAAATGACATTACTAGTTCTTCTATTCACACTAGTCAAGAATTTTTGAAAATGTCTTGACATTTCTGCTTTTTCTTTTGACATTCATTAGACCAAATCAAGAGATAAGTCTGTGGGTAGAACTACCAGACTAATTAATTTAACTTTCACCTCCTCCAGATTAGTTATAATGAAAAAGAAAAATGTTGTAAGCTCTAAATAGTGACTTTGTTACAGTACCATGAAAACCATTAAGCCACATTTACAATTTTTTGTATATGAATGGATATAAAAACATTTCTTATTTGCTACATGACATAGTGTTGAATCCTGAACTCACAGGGACAAGGTGCAGAAAGAAAGACTAATCCAGCCCAAATTCTCACTGGTGTCACTGGTAGATTGAGTCTCCACAGCTCATGAGCAGAAGGACTGAAAAAAAGGGCAACCATAAATACCTAAAAGCACAGAGATAACATAGCCAGAAGCTGTGTTGGGGGGGAAAACGAAACCTGGAGGCAGTCATCAGAGAAACTGTTGCAAATGTAGGTGAAGAACTAACTGGTTGAACACATGTACATAATTTGAAATAGTTTTATATTTTAGTTTAGGATGGGATTTTTATGTGCTCTCAGAATTTTAAAGAGACTCTCTCCAAGTCTTCTAAGGACACTGAGGACCCTTTCTGGATAACAAGGAAGAGGAAAACAATGGTTCTGGGGGAAAATCAATGAAAAACAAACAACAAAAATAATAATAAAAGAAGCCTTGGCTCATCTGCAGACTCCACTGAATTTAAAAAAACACAAGAGATGTGGAAAAGCCATAGACAAATTGTTTAAATTCTCTCTTTTTCTTAGCCAATAGCTTTTTGCCCCTACGTGGGAGGAGATATCCACCAGGATTTATATGGAAGGGATTATGGAGTCCAAGAAAGTGCAAAAGAGAACTGCAATGTTGAGGATGCCCTGGGCTTCCTTTAGCAGGCACCTGTAATATTTACCATTGGTGGAAAAGGATAAAAGTTAGTTGACTGCTTGCTTCTAAATTATACAGGTGAGTGTTTCACTTTTGAGGAACAGTGGCTTGAAATAATAATGTTTTTAGTGTGCAACTCTTATTTCCCTACTGAAAGGGAGAAAGTTTCTTGTATCAGAGAGGAGGAAAGAAAGCACAGCAGATCTCTCTCTCCTCACTTTCTAACTGCCTGGAGAGCAAGAGCTTCATTCCTACTGCCTTCATCTCAAGCAACCTTGTGCTGTGGACTCCACCACTGCCATGTCACAGATATTTTGGATATTTTGCAAATTCCTGACTTCAGAAAAATGTGGAAACAAAGTCTCTAGTGAACACATAAGTAGTATTTTTTTTGTACTGGGGATGTGCCTTCGTTAATTTTCAGGTGTCTCTTTATGGCTTGGCAAAAGGAAATTCTTTTTTCATTGCGCACTAGGAGCTTAAAGTGGGGATGATTTTCTTTGAAGAAAAGGTAACAAATTAAGAACATAGAGGAGAAGGATGCAAAGTATGATAGTGCAAAGTGGGAGAGATAAATGCTTCTTCAAATGCATAAATTGATCCACCTCACTAGCTATTAATATGGCTATTGTAGAACTATTGCAGAACTAGAACATCCTCCTACTGTAAACCGTGAACAACCTCTTCTTATCAGAGATCCTAGTTTAAGGAAAACTAAGAACTTTTGCTAAAATATGGGGCATTGTTTTCCTATAAAATTTGTCAACTTGTTTAAAAAAAAAAAAAAGAGGGGAAGGAAGGATTAGAAGGTGATATCTTGCCTAGTGAGGCTATGGAGACCCCATCCATGGAGGTTTTCAAAACCGAAGTGGACAAGGCACTGGGCAACCTGCTCTAGCAGATGCTGCTTTGAGCAGGGCTGGTTGACTGTAAACCTCCAGAGGTCCTGTTCAACCTCAGGTATCCTTTAATTCTATAATGACATTCACAGCTTTGGCAGCTGTGTGGGATAAAAGAAATATGATCCCCAGGCAGCATTGAAAACTGTTCCAGATTAGACCAATAGAGATAATGTCAGCCTACCTTACTTGCCAGTAGACCTTACCTCTGAGAACTCATATAATGCGTTGTAATAAAGTGGCTGGTCTGAGTACATTTACAACTCTAAAGATAGCATTTCTTTTCAAAATTACCATTTTTTCAATTAAGGCTCTCCTGTCTATTACACAACAAGAAATATACACAAAACCCTCTAATTGTTCAGTCATGGAAAAGTATACAAATTAACCTGAAAAATGTAGAAATAGAGCTCTCTGTAAGTACAAGCATCGTGTGTGTGAAAGCTGTGAAACAGAGCATGAAGAAGATTGAAAATTGGTTAAACATAGGCTTGGCACTGGAGGAAGGTGAAAAAATGAAGGACGCAAGATATAGTCATCAAGGCACAATACTAATGTTTTAAAACACAGACCATAGTGTTGCTTATCTTTCCAAATGTTAAGGTGTTCTGAAGATTTCTAAAGGCAATCTGTTGAGAAATCATCTGTGTCACTGTTGCTGTGTTCAAACACCCAAAAGCCACTTGGAAAATAGATGAAGTTGTGCTGTGCATGCATTGATAATATGTGTCATCACCCTCAAATGCTGTACAAAGATGACTGAATTTATTGTGAGTGGAGTCCTGTGTTCATTCTCCTTAAATGTGGATTTATATTCTGATCACTTTTCTTAGGCTTTAACAAACCCCTTTGGGCTACCCTATGCCATGTATGTACTCTTCTGTGCGGGGGATGCTCAGTATCAACCTGTCTAGATGAGCCCTGTGACTGTCTATGCAGAACACTAGACCCTTCAGGAAGTAACGCTTCCTTGGGCCATGCCAGGCTTGGACATCCAATTCCATTATCTCTCTCCAGGCACACAGAAGAGTGTGTGGCTGTGCCTGGAAACTTCTAGCTTAAATCCTATAAATGGATGCTCAAGACCAGACTTAGAGCTTGTAAAGGAATTTTATTTGTGGAAAGGCATAAAAAATTAACCCACCAATAAACAAATAATACATCTTATCTGAAAAACTGGAACCAAGAAAAAATAGCAATTATGGAAGAATTTTGGAAATCGGGAAGAATAGAAACTTTGGAAAGGAAAAGGATGACCTGGTAATTAATTTGTATCTTTAGATTTGCACTTCTACAAGTTTTGGCAGTTATTTCAGCAGAAACAAACACAGAGCAGATTTTTATTTATTAATTTGTTTTGGGTTATTTTTTTGTTTAATAGTCTCTGGACTTTGAGATAATGTCTGTTAATAGTTATTCAACCTGTAACCATTGTTTCTTTGATCACTCTGTTGTGGGTTGATGGTTGTTTGTTTCTTTTGGGTTTTGCTGAAATGTCACATACTTCTAAAAAGCAAAGCTTTAGTGTTTGGAACCAAGCTTTCAAAACTGGAGATAAGATAGCAGGAGCTTCTTTGACTGCTTAGGCTTAGCAACACCAAATACTTTATTTGTTGCAAATTATTTGCTCAGTTGTCATAACGTGAATAACCTTCATGATCTCTTTCTATGCAAAATGATCAAGATAGATGGTGACATCACCAACAAACTTCTCTCTGAAAGGTTAGTCTGCTTCATAACCAGGAAACCTCATTATTCAAGAGCTGTCATTCTAACTCCAAAGCTTGCACCTCTAGTAGGGGAAAATGCCAAGTTACACATAGACTTATAGACTTTAATCACCTTTCAGCAGAATGACTTCTTTCCAGCTTCTTTCCAACAGGTTCTTGCATTGCTCTTGCCTATCTGTTGCAAAGAATTAGTATTTTAATATTTTCTCATTGCAACCTAATTAATTCAATAATCTAATTTAACTTCCACACATTTAGACCAAAGTCTAATCTGGGTTCTGAAATTCGATCTATCTGTGCAAATAACTATTTTTCCCCAGATAAACAGAAACACGTACACTATTTCGTTGAGAGACTAACAAATTACACTGCAATGGTGTGGGAAGATAAGAATGACCCTCACTGTGACCTGCTTTATTTGAACAACCTCATTACTATAGACTATTCCATAATACATTCAGTCTGGGAGATACATCGCATTGATGCTTATGTCACAACCTCAGATGCACATTTTGCAAGAATTTGGATCTGAATGTAATTTGTTATTGTTTGTTTACCCTGATCAATAAATCTGTAACAGTTTCACCCTTCTTATTTAGCTTTTAGACTGTTGAAAAGATAGTACCCTCACTACCATTTCTTTTATTATAAGAGACATGTTTGCAGGTAGTGTCAAGAAGATAGAAAAGCTACTCATAAATACCAGGTGGATGGATGGGCAGGCAGCCAGCCTAATCAAGCTGAGATCATAGGCACAAGATACTGCCCTCCTCCATCATTTTCTCACCATTCTATCCCTCATAAAGAACTTCTCAAAATACACAGCATTATAGCAGTGGTCTCTGAAGTCCTAATGTCCAGCTTTAACTTTTTTTGATGATCAGGTTAAAACATCTACAAAGACTATTTCTAGAGGTGAAATATCTGCATATGAATAGGCTGATGAAGTGCTATAATATATATTTACATATTTATGCATTATATACATATATACATGTTATAATAAAGCTAATTCTGTTAATTTGTCCCAGTTTTATTCTTTAATTACCATCAGATATGCAACATGTATGCTCTATGAGGTTGTTTACTGAATACTAGGAACACTTTTTTCCTGGTACACTGTGATCAGGTTCAAGGCAGAGAAATTTTGCATCATCTTTTTAAGCTCTGCCTGACTGAAATCTCTGTGTTAGCCCATCATTTTTGTCAACATCAAATAAATGTGTATTTGAATTATTTATGCTTTAGAAACTCTCTACAATATTAATTAGATACTTTGGTTTCCTTTAGCTGTAAAACTTTAGCACCAAATCAGCCCCTCTCTGCAGTAGATTTTTTTTAAACAGGATTTTATAAGGTAATTAGAGGATCAATTGAGACAGGTAATTCCTGTCTGTACTTTAGAAATCCATTATAAAAAAAAAACCCTTCAGTTTCCAATCTGCTTTTCCTATCTCAAATCAATTTTAGATGGCCAGCTTAAACTCTGCATGAGAAAAGTTCCCTGATCTGAACATGACCTTCAAAGTGAATCATCATAAATTAGTTATTGTACTTCAAATGTTACTGCTGAAAAGTTTCTAGATTCTGCTTTAACTAGTACTTGTTTGCTTAATTGCTTAATATTGTTGTATGTTTCAAGGTGAGCTTGGCCCTCTAGGCAGTACTATGCTTAGTACTACCACAACTTTCCAGGTAAGGGGCTGGGCTACAGTGTTATTTGAATGATCTATTAAGACAGGAACTGCAAAGGCCAGAATTGCTTGTGAGGGAAGCAAAGGCCAAGTAAAGATTGGAAGGTTGGTCTAGGTTTTGTTTCTTTTCCTTTCTTAAGACAAAATCCTGAAAGACCTGGTGAGAGAGCAAAGAGTTGAAAGGACTTGAAGAAGGTGTGTGAGGTAAAGAGAAATAGAAGTTCCCTTTTCCAGGAATAACAGAGCTTCTCCCAGAAGATACAGTTCTTCCTTCTTAGCAGAGACTGGGAGATTCTCTGTTTCATCTATTTTGTGTTACTAAACTGAATCACAAGAGAGGAAGACCAGAAGAAATTGCCTGCTGTGGTGGTCTGATGGGGCAATATAAAAATATCAGATACTGCTGTTCTAAAAAATTTTAGTTTGGAAAAATGTTGTGGGGAATGTTTCTTTCAAATAACACATGAAGGAGGTAGAGTCAAGCATACTTTGTAGTAGTAGGTGGACTGACTGTGAAGGTTGGTAGACAGGTGGCATGACTATTGTGTGTCAGTGTAGGCAAATAAACTTCTGGATTTATCAAGAAGCAACCAAATACTTTATTAGATAAATAATTTAAACATAGCTATTTGGTACAATATAATTTTTTTTAAAAAGTGGGGGTTGTTGGAGAGTTTTATTTGTGTGGAACAGGGAATTTGTCCTTTTTTGGTTCTTTACCTCATCAGATTGAAGAGACAAGTACTTTCGTCTCTTGGCCTCATTTTTCTGCTTACAAAACCTCTTAGCAAACCTTGTCCTACACTCCAATTGCCAAGCTGCATCTAAAGCAACATGATTTTAGCAGAACTAGTAGATCTCATTAGATTGTGGTAAATTGTGAATATTTTACCTTTCTAAACATTGCCATATGTTTCAAGCTTAAGGAGCAATTGTCCACATGTGACACAACGTAATAGTCAATGGGTTTGTCTATGTTTGTGGCTGGTTTTTTTTGAATAGTTACCTTGATCATGATTGAATGTCCACAAAAGTAGATGGAAAGCTGTTATTCCTTCTGGGGAGTTTTTTTTTTCTCTTCTGGGGCTCCTTTAAAAATACTGATTTAAAATAATTTTCCCCAATGGGTCATAAGGAGAGAGTTATTCAGGGATAAGTTTCTCAACATATTATTTTGGCTAAATGTCCTGTGTTTTCTTTTGATTAGATTACAATTTTTAACATGCTTAGGAGCTCTTATTCCACTGCTTAAAGGACTTATAGCAAAAGCTTATCTGCTCTTCAGCATGAGCATTGAAGTTAGAAATTCTCATGGGAGCAAATTGATTTCTGAGAGGAGTAACAAGTTCATTGCCACGGTCCGCGGGGAAAGGGAAAGGGACGCGGCACTGCAATAAGGGTTCAGGCACAGGTGAAGGGTCTGGAAGCAATGCCACTTTATTGAGGGAATGCAGGGACTTAAATAAGGTAGGTCTGAGGGGAGGATTCAGAACTGGGGAGGAGCTTGGGACTGACAACCAGGGGGAGAGTTAAGATTGGGAGGTAGGGGAAAGGTGGGTGTAACTTCTGGGTATCTAAGGGAAAGGACCAATGGTAGCTCTCTCTGCACTGCGGCAAACTCCAGCCAATCAGTGACAGAGGAGCGGAAAAGCAGGGGAGAACAAGGTGGTAAACAACTTTTGGCGGGAAAATGTGAGGGAGAAAGGGAATAATATGGGGATATATTAAACTTCATATTAAACCGACAGCAAAAATACATAAAACATAGTGAAAACTGGGGAATAACAAGTCAATCCAGTAAGATGTCAGTCCGGTGGAGTGTCAGTCCAGTGAATCAATAGTCCATTTAATTTCTGTATAATTCTCTCCAGGCTTTGTATCTCTCCCAGTCCGATTTCTGTTCCTCCACAGTTCATCCTGAAAAATTTTCAAGAAAAATGGACTCATTTGTTTAACTACTAGCACACAAAGAAAACAGTTCTTCCACACCTTCCCATTCCCTTGGTAATAATTTCTACTTTAAGGGTGTTTAAGTTTCACAGTGTTTTCTTAGGGCTTGGATACAGACATGTAATCTTCACTCACTGCTCACTCACTGGAATTTTCTTTGTAATCTTTTTTTTACTGTTATTTATGAAAATCTTGAAAAACACTGTTTGCATTATTTCAAATTTGCTTGTCATTCAGAGTGGTGACTACTAGGCCCTGCTCATTTAAGGGCCTAGTGTTCACACGGTCAGTTTGACAGCTTCATATTAGCTCTGTCCAGGTCCAAAATCAGTTCTTGTCCTAGTCCTGAGTGCTGATACTTGCAGGCCTTGCCCACACTGTCATCTCCTGCTCCAGGTGGACTTTGCACAAATTGAGGCTCATGCTTGTAAAGTGCGGAGTCTAGATGTCAAACTGAAAAAAAGATTATATTTTTGCTTTTTGTCAAGTTGCAAATAACACATACTTGCTGCAAACTAAGTTTCTGTAAATACAGTCAACATAAATAGTTTGGGCTGGTTATAGGGAATTCACAATGATGCACAAATATTTATACTTCCAGCTCAACAGTTCAGTGACAGATACCACTTTGCTTTAACTCTACATGTCGTTAGAAGTCAAAGTGAATGGAAACCTGAGTTTAAATACTTGTGAATGAATAAAGTCAAGTAGAAAGACACAAATACCACTATTTATAGAGCTGCAGAGCATGAGAGCTAGCTAAGGTTACCTACAGGCAGCAAGTGCTAAAAATTTTGTTAAACTGGTAAGAAATTCAACAGGTAGATAATTGTAGTTCCCTCTTAACCTTAAACACTCAGTAAAAGCAGAAATGTTTTCATTAGGGATGTTATAGACCACCTATATAGGGATTTTTTCTTGTCATTATGCAGTGCCATGGAAAGCATTCAAGGATTTCTTATACTGCTAGGAAAATAAGCATTAACAATCTTTATTACCTTTGATTCATTGAAATACTATTGCTATAAAGAGACCTCAGAGAGAAAGATTTGCCTCATACCAACCATTTCTCATTTTTATTTTCCACTAAAATTTTTTTATGCCATGAAACCTCTGAATCCATAATAACAGAATTTAACTTTTCACTGTGTGTTGTGTGCAGGATGTATTCCACACTTTCCCTATCCTTGTCCCTCAGAAAAATTTTCATAATTACTGTTGCAGGAGGTAGAATTTCATTGTCAGTAAAAATTATGTAGTTAAGAAACAGTCACTGAACTGCTGTGTTAGATCCCTCATTTCTGAATAGATATTACCAAAACATACCTTAAAATATTGTTACATCTAGAAGTCTGAATGCCGCTGTGGGCATACTTTTTCCCCCATCCTAGGAAAACATTTGCCAAAAGATGGAACACAATACAAAGTATTGAGTAGACTTGGTGGTGCTGAAAGAAAAATGAGATGGGTAGTCAGTTTGGCACCTCTGATTTTACAGATCATCTTTGTCAAAAAGAAATGAGCCACAGTAATATGTATAGGTTATCTAATTTGACAAAGTAGGTAATTTGAGTAGTTGCCCAGACAAGAAACTGTTCCATGATACTCATCATGTATCATGACATCAAGACAGATGATTGAAGGAGCTAGGCTTGACACCACTGATTAAACTCAGGCATGTCCAGTGGGGAATTAATTGCATATTGTCCAGTAGTCTGATGCAGTGAGAGAAATGGGCAAAACTGCTCTGTAAGACCTTGTAGCAGTCTAGTAACACTTACGAATAAGATGCTTAGAATTGTCTGAAATGTGCTAGCCCCAAACTGAAGTGGATCTTATTTTCCACAAGAAACCAGGTCATTTCTACTCTAAGATCAAAATAAAATGGTTTTTCGGATGCTATATGTACAATATACTTAGTTTGCATACACAGTTTATCACCTTTCTTAAGGTATTCTGGGCTCTGCTAGTGAGCGTTGTGCTAATGTTTCCTTGGCTTCTCACTTGGTTTTCTCACAACCTGAAGTATTTGACTCCTTCCTTGACAGAAAAGTGCAGAATTTGTGCAAACTGTGTGCTTTACAACATCCCTACCTTCTCTGTCTGCAATATGGACTTGGTAATAAACCAGTGCATTGGGTTGTCCCTTAGCCATCATCTCAAACCCTGCATTATATCTTCCTCTTAATATAAGCAAAGAACTTTCCAAGACAAAGGTGGCACTTAGATTTCTTGCTAAATGATACTGTATGTCTAATGGGACCAAAACCCGAGCGTAGATTCCTACCTTCTCATTTCTTGCTGCGCTGAACTTTGTCTAAAACAATGTGCTTAAAAATATTTGAATTGCATCGCAGAGAGAGCCTATAAAGCCTGAAATAATAAGAGGTAGTGTGTATGTAACAATACACATACACATAATATAGTTCAGTAATAACTTGGGAGGGGTTCAGCATTAGTTTTCTGCCTCATGGAGTGACCTCTGCCTTTTCCTACTTTTTACCTTTCAGTGTATATATAAGATGCATGGATTGTTGTGGTTTTGCTTTCTTTCCTTCCTTCCTTTCATTTTTTGCTTGGAAACCTGAGGTACCTGGGGTTATGGCAGTAGGTACAAGGTAGCAGCTAATTGGTATTCTGCCAGGGCTGGAATAAATATAATCTTGTAATTCATAATTAGCTGTAAGACACTTATAAAACTATACGCATGTTGATGTAAGGATTTTTAATTTTAACTCTTCATGGTGCTTCTACCTTAAATTTCTCTGCTTCAGTATGTGCTGTGGATCTCATACTGGGTTTTCCCATGAACCATTTGGAAGTTCCAGGCCCTTAGGGTGTAATCCAATAAACCTTTGCTCTCCTGTTTGTAGTAGGATTTGCATTCCAGTGGTCTGGGCTTATAAGTACAATTGGTTGTTAGATTTCAGCAGAGTTTCAGCAAATTCTTAACAGCACAAGTATATACTCCAATGTACTATACAAAAAAATGTAGTCTTTCTATCAATATGCCTGTGTTTATTAGACCTGTGATTTGTTTAGCTGCTTTGTTTTTTGGGGGTTTTTTTTGTTTTTTTTTACTGATCAGTGGTGCAGTCCCAAGCATGCTTGTAGCTGTACGCATATAAAAAAATTTGTAACCTTATATCCTATGCTAGAGATAACGTAGTGATAAATGTACTTAGTTTCATGTAGTGCATAGGTAAGGCTTGTATTTTACTTCTAAAGACAAGTAAAGGGAAGTAGGTTTTTTCCTGTTTCCTCAGAATCCTATTATGCTGCACTCATTCGTATCACAGTAAACAACCAGCTAAAGCAACCAGCATTACCTGCCAGGCAATTTAGGTTTTTGCCCCAGCCAGGGCTTGTGTACACGTGGAAAAACATGAAACTATCTTCTGCTTGGATAACTCTCTTCTAATTACAATATGAAAAATAAATTTTTGGGTGACTTATTTTGTTTTTCAATGAACCAAGAAGCTTAACATCCTGCTTTGTATTTTGTAGCATGCTTTCTATTATACCTGCCAGATGGGTTCAGATGTCTGTAGGGAGCTTTGGAGAAGCCAAAAACCTTGGCAGTGTGGAAACATAGAAGAAGCAATGTAATGAACTCCTATCATCTATGTTTATTTATACTTGAGAGTTTTTTCCAGAATTTTCTCTTGCATTTAAGCATTTGTGTTGTATTTTTCAGAAAGCACTCTGAGTCACATTCTGTAAATGCTGCTGTGTAAATTATGTATTTCAATTGATTAACAGATTAAAGCCTTCTTTCCTTCAAGCAGTTGCTACAATTAGTAACACCACATAAAGACCTTATCTGTAAGCTAGGATAATGTGTTTGAAATAAAACATTAGGTTACTCACTTGGAGTTAAAGTTTATGCAAGCTATTCTGGTTTTGGTCAGAGTATGTTCTCAGGCAGATAAGATTGGATTAGTCTGTAATTAATGAACGTATGGTGCTTTGAGACCTATTGAGGAAAAATAGCTGTAACAACTTCTCACTGTTCCACTTGTTCACAATTAGAAAATCTAGCATCTTAGAATTAGTCTGGATGGTTTCATTAGCTATAATCTTGATGTGGAACGTTATGAACGAGAGCTCCAATCTGAATGCTTTCAGAGTTCCTACTATAGAGATGATTAAGGAAAGTGTGTCTGTTTTGTAATGACATTTAAAATGCATTTTTCCTTGGTTACTTTACAGGCATCAAGAAGAAACACTTCTATTTTCCAAAATTATGCAAAACTCTTCTAAAATCTGCTGTTTCTCTTGTTCTTTCCTCCTTCCTGTTCCCACCACTGAATACATTAAAAGTTAATGAAAAAAAAACCACAAAAAACAACTAAAAGTCCAACCTTTCTGAAATTGTACAAATTTTGAAAGTGTTTAAGAAAATAATAAAAATTAAAATTGCATCAATGTAATAAAAATTGCATCATGGTTGGTAGTAAAAAGAGACAATTATTTGTATCTCACAGTGCAGTTCTAATTTTTTCTCTGTCATAGTTTCTGGTCACATTTAATCTTTGTGGATTTTTATCTTTGCAGTAACTTCTAACATTTTCTAGCAAGTTTAGTCCTGCATTGATAGAAGGAAATTCCTGTTTCTCTAGAACACAATTCAACTTTTTCAATCACTTGCCATTTCTTTTTTGAGTTCAAATATTCAGGGAGCAAGCAGAACTCTTTATTCCTGGTTAAGAAAGTAAAGATACTGAGGAATTAACTGTGCATACCTACTGCTGGATGTTCTTCTGGATCCACTTTCTTTCTGAGCCTAGAGCAGAATTAAAACATCCATATTTTATTTTCCGAATTAGACTGCAGGCTGAATCCCATCAGCATCTGTTGTCGATTCAAAATAATGGGTCCAGACTGAAAAAGGGAAAGACAGCACAGTGGGCAAAAAGACTTTTATGAACAACTCATCTGAAAGGTAAGCTGATACTTCCTGGTGGTAGTGCATATGCTGGGTCTGAGAGAGTGTGGGAAATGTGTGGCTGCCTTGCAGACATTTTGCCATGCTTTGCTTTTCCTTGGCTTTAATGGACTGATCATCAGTAGGGTTGAGCTTTGATGCCTTAAGAATTCCACAACAGAGCAGTTGAAAAATATAGGTTGAAAAACATATTCCTACCGGTTTTTAGGTGCATTAGAACTGAGCATGTAGGGTGCAGGTGTGAGAATACACATCTCAACATTCATCATGGCACACTGCATGACTAGAGTCAGCAGCAGCAGGAAGTCATTTTGTGTTACCTCAGCAGGCAGAAGCCACCTGTTCTGCTTGCAGGCTATAGAAAGTTACAAATAGATCCTCCTCAGCTGCTGTAATCTGTTGCAGAAACACTGATGATGATTTACACCAAAGGCATACTGGGTAAATTTGGGGCCTTTGCACAGAGTGTGATTTCTTCCTCAGAAGAACTGGAATACTCTAACACTTTCTAGGCTATAAAATTTGTCATTGACTACCATTTGTTGTGAATTGGTGAGTTATCAGACAAATGAGAAACCACGTAGCTAAATATCAGGTGGTCAGATGGCTTGTGTTTATTTTAGCTGGTAAAGCATTTTAATGGCACTGAACTTTCAAAAAAGAGCTCCAGTCTAGTGCAATGCCCATCAAGTCTATCTGTAGCTATAGAAAAAAAAGGTATCAATCACTTTGCCACACCACAGTATGTTCCTCAAGTTTTCTATGTTTTCTTGGCTCTATCAATTCATACATCCCAAGGTCAGTATCTTCACTCTTTTTCATGATAGATGAATATGTCAGTGACAGTGTCTTCCACTTCTTACCTTTAGACATATTGATTTTTTATGGTGGTAATTTTACAATCCTATCAGAAGGTATCAGGCACAGATAAACTAATGTAGGGACCCGAGGGAATGACAATGGGAACATGTTATTTCTCCTGCCCTCCTGGGATTGAAAACTCTGGTCCTGGAGAAGGCAAGATTACACCCTTTTGGTAAAACTCACTTTAAAATTCTTAATAGAGTTATCTCTTAATCTTCCATGGCTCTAATTCAAGACAGATTTCTTTTTTCCTTCTGGCAGCTTTTCAAAATAAGGGAAAGAAATGGCCTTCTCTGGTACTTTTCAATGTACAGCTTATATCATTGGGCTACATATCATGGTTTCCAGCTCTGTGTATGCTGAAGTGTTTGGAGCTCTGAATGACATAAATATTTAATCTAGAAACAAAAAGCACACTGCTGCCCTATGCATAATTATGGAACTTTTCACCCTGTGAACTCATCTCACAAGACTTTGAAGAACAAAGAAGGACTTTGGTATTGTGACAATAAACTGTAATATAGTTTATAAAACAGAGGGTAATTTTTACTAGTTCAAACCTCTATCGGCAAAGCGTGCCTCTTTAGTTTTAAAGTAGAGTAGGAAATGCTCTTTTTCAAAGCAGAGGAAAGTTAATACACATATTCTGCTTTGTATTCATCCTTCTTAAGAATTCGGATTGAATGTAGCCCAAATATCCTAGTTTTGATTTCTCTACAGTAAGACGGTCTTTATTCAGTGCTGAAATAAAGAGGTTAAAGCCCCATAGCAGAGTTTCCACTATGTACTATAGTGACCAGAACCCAAACTTGTGGAGCGCTGCACTTTGTTAGTGTACGTTCAGCCTGTCTTTCTCCCTTGCAATTCAACAATACATGTTTATCAGTGAGAAACTGTTCTCTCAGATACTTGTGCCACGCAAACCACTGTTTATACCTATTTAGCATACTGCTATCTATTGTCATATAGTCCTGAAGGACATTCCAGTAGAAGCATGCCATTTTTTGCAGTTGGGTATTGGTAACTGCAGGTACTTTCACCTTAGACTAGTAAACTTCATTTCTATTTAAACCAGAGACTTGAAACTTCAGCATGAATTTCTTTTGCTCTCTTTTTCCTCTATCCTCTATAGCATTTGCTGAATGATTTCATCATGTAAGTGGAATCTGTGACATCCACAGTAAATGCTGATTTAGAAACTTTGTAACTTCCCTCCTTTACACTATTCTACAGACTGAATACAGCATGGAAAATTGTTCACAGGTGTGGGTGAGCATAAGACTGGAAACTTTAGGAAGCCTTAGGGATTTACACAAATATATACCATGACTCTGTAGTGTAGTACAAAGTTTGAATTAGTATGGTAGTTGTCCTGTAATGCTCCAGGACTAATAAATGCCATTCAGGTTCTCCATCATTGTAAAACTGCAAGACAAAGCATGTTTGTTTGAAAAGAAGTGTCAAATACACCTTTTCAGTTACACTGGTGACCGCTCTCTTCTTTCCATCAGAGTGCATTTTCTTAGAATATGTCTATGAAAACAGTCCCTGGAGCAAAGATCCAACTAGACCTTTGACAATGCTAAGAAGCTGATCCTTAAGGAGGTATGGATGTAGAGTAGAAGCATATCATGTTGCTTCTCTCAAAGACTCTTTCAGCTTCCAAATAACCTGGGGCTCTGTCACAAAGCTGTTTGGTCTTTTAGTGAAGATGATATCTTTTTAATTGCTTCAAATTGGTTCCAGTTCCATGAACCTGTTCAATTAGGCCTTGAGCCTGTGCCAGCTTTCAGCACCCACAATATCATGCAGCAAGAGGTTTTCAGTTCATTCATGTGATCTGAAGAATTTCTTTCTTTCTTTCTTTGTCTTCAGCCTGACTCACGTTAGTTTGGGTCAATGCCTCTGCTCCTGGGAACACTTGATGATCATTCACGTTTTCTCTTCCTGTCCATCTCATTTATCCAGAAGAGCTCTGTGGCAGTCTCTTCCAGCCATAGCTCTGCCCGTGTCTCTGAAGTGACCTCCCAGGCCGGGAATTTGAGCTTCAGAAAAATAATAACCATTTCTCAGTCTGTCACAATTCTTTTTTATTAGGCAGTATGTTCATCATAAATGGTGTAGATGTTGAAAATAGTTAATGAGGAAAGGTGACTAGGGACCCCTAATTCATAACCACCTTCTTAAATTTTCACATCATCCTCTCTATGTTTGTCATCTAACAATGTCATCTATCTATGTCACTTTGAGTGATCATCACCGTACAAAAAAAGCCTCTATCCTTCACTGTTCATACTTTACAAACTGATTCATATGTGTCCCAAGGTTTTTTTTGTATAGTCTCGCTCTTTGGACTCTTTTGGTAAAGAAGCTGGGTCATGGTATCTGACTGGGGTGACTGTGTTTTGTGGGTTATGACTGGGAGGAGTGAAACACACCAAATAAAAAGAGAATCCATGAGAAAGATATCAGGCTGGGGTGGGTGGCATGTTGGTTCCTCGTCCCTTTATATTCGAGTTCTGTCTCCTACGCAGGAACTGCAGGATGTCTCCTTTATCAAGGGGACAGCAGCAAACACTATCATTGCTTTAGGGAAGTGTCTGTCCTCTTTGGTTTATGGTCCTACTGTCTGCTACAGTTTGAGTGTACAGAGAAACTCCATTGGTAATGAATTCTGTGTTACTAGTCAATTGCTGTCTTTGTAGAGAACTCCTGTTCCTCTACAGATCTTACTTTTAAGAGAAATAATTTGGCAGGAAAGAGGAGGAGGGAAGAGGGTGAGGAGGAAGAAAGAGAGTCACACTATCATATAGCCAGCCAACCATGGGCTGGATAACTTGGTAGCTGTAGATACTTACTTTTTCCAGTAAAGTGTTTTCTGACATTATTCTGCCAGATCATTTTCATTTACATTGCAGTATAGCCTACAATAAAAATCTCCAAGGACTGGGAGTATGCTGCTAGAACGGAGAGCTGATACACTGGTAATAGGTTGTGTGTCAAAAAGAGAATCTTACTGAAATTGTATAAAAACTTTGTAGGTTTGTGGGAGGGAAAGGGGAATAGAGAAAGCCTTTACAGTATGAAGCAGCTTCTTTGAAACCACTTATTTTTTTTTTTTTTTTTGCCAGAGGTGCTTTGCAATGCCATGTTCTGTCTCCAAACTCCCTTCAGCATGGAATGTATAAGCTGTAAGGCGGAAGGACATATTTCATATGGTTTTACATTCTTTAATAGGCTGAATCTCCACTGTGCAGTCAGTAGTACCTTTCTTCCTGAGATAAAGAGTAAGATGAAAGGCAAGAAAAGCTCTTGCTCCGATATCTCAATAAAGAGTTTTTAAAATATGAAGAACTACCCTCAGCACCAAAATGTCATATCTTCCTTCCTTTATTTGATGTTTTCCATTTTTAATTAATAAGTCTCTGTGAAACCTGGTGTCACTTTGAAATTGACCCTAACTGTGCAGTGAGTTTGAACCAGATTGCCTCCAAAGGTTCCTTTCAATCAAAATTATTCTAGTATTCTAAAGCCAAACAAATAAAAGTATTCTATTATTCTAAAACAAACAAACAAAACCAGACCCAAATGCCTTAGTCATAATCCTATCTAGTAGTAGAAAGTAGATACTTATTCCTCTTTTTGCTTTATGTTATTGTGAAAAAATGAGTGCTTAGCCTAAAATTTTGGATATCTAGAGTGTTTCCAAGGATCAAGGGACACAAGATGTGAATCTACAAAGAAATCTAAGTCCAGACTCTAGGGTCTCTTTAAATCTGGTATTGTAGTGTTATATCTTGTCAAGGACAAGATTCTAGGGAAAGCAGATTATTGTTTGAAATGTATGAAAGCTGTTGATTCTACCTTCTCATACAATTCCTACATTGTGCAAGGGATCAGGCAAGCAAACAGGCAACTTGGATTGCAAGTCTGCTATGTCTTCTCCATGATCCCTTTTGTGAGCTGATGTGAGTGTCAGAGGAGGAGTTGAATCTGTAGCTGTATCTTTCAGCATGTGGGACATGAATTACGAGCAGACTTTTGAGCACATTTCTCTAGACTGTATTATTAGTTGATCTGATGATGGAGAGATGTTGGATGGACAGATCTGGAGATGTTACAGTGGATATAATTAGATTTAATGAGTCATGATGAAGACAAAGGAAATATGGAGAAAGTACTGGGGAAAGCTTATTCTTTATTCAGTACATTACAGCATCCTAGAGAAATTACAGCTTACAGTGGTACTTGAAGAAACGGCAAGACCAAGAGGTGGGGAGTGAAGCAGAATGACAGCAAATCACCGAGATAATATGCAAGTTAGAAAGGTGGGTGCAAAGTGCACATAACAAATTAGAAATGTCTTGGTTGATTCACTCTTTAATTGGCTACTAGGGAGAAGTGAGACTTTATGGGTGTTCAAAATCATGCTGAGAAGTATTTGAATCAGTCCTCCAAATACCTCCAGGTGGCTAATACTTCCCAGATTACCTTAGTCTGCTTCTACATTAGCATCTTACCCGAAATGATTAATGTTGAGTTGGAATACACATCAACAACAAAGGAACAGTGTTAAAAATTAAGATGATTCTTAACCAGATTGCATTTTGAAGCATCTGGAAAGTGTTAATCAGGCTTACCAATGGCTGCCTTTGCCACTAACTTGACCACTGTGTCATCTGCCTTGCTTCTCAGTAGAAAAAGTGATCACTATGAACCCTAAGTATGCACATTTTATGATAATCCTAGAAACTCCTGGTATGTTTTAATTGCTTTTATTTCCTGAAGAGGTTAAAGATGTAATTCCAGAAAGCCTATTGGTCCATTGAGAGCATGGTATTTCTAGCCCCAGGCTGCGCTGTATAGGCAGCACACTGCACTTCTGGTGTCTACTATATTTGCTTTTAGATCAGTTTTTGAAAATAAGGGTGCTTCTGGGGTAAGTAGTAGAAAAGTGAGGAATGGGAAGAAGCAGAATTTAACTGTGTTTCTAACATGATAAATTACTTTCCTACAGTTCTGCATTGCTAGGACCTAGTGCTCTCAATTTAGAAGGCAAATGTGAGAATGTCTCTACGCAAGAACAGTAGTACTTAATATCCACTTTGCACAAAGGTGACCAACTGTGTGAGAGGAAGCCAAATATAGCTTGAGCATCTGCATGTACAGTTTTTATTTCCTACCCTACCAAAGAAAATCTGACCTGGGAGTGAATAAAGCAGTGCTTTGTGTCTGTAATTCCTTACTTTCTTTTCCTGTAATATAAACTTTTTCTTCTGAAAGTTTGTCTGAGCTGCTCTTCTCTTGTGATCCTCATGCTGATGGATGATGACAGAACCATATAAAATCTTGCCCGAACTTTTTAATACATAGTACATAATCTATTACTAGGGTCTGTATGTTCTAGAGTCATTGCCTTTCTTTATTTAAAAATAACATGAAATCATAGCTTTTTGAGAGCTACGAAATACTACCCATGCCTTTTTCAATATCAAAGATGTAGTATGAGTCACCGTTTCATTTAATTCAGCCAGTGACACAGTGCCATGTTCATGCAGCCTAAAGTGGGCAGAGTAGTGTTATGCAGTCCTTTAACTAAGTGCATTGTGAGAAACATGACAGAAAGCCTTTGTAGGGTGACGGGTCAGCTGTCCCGGAGGGCTCAGCTTAGGAAGTGGGAGAAAAGCATCAGTTAAAGGAGAGGGTTTGCTCAACTTTGCTACTGCAGCCAGTTGATTTGCTGGAGTAACCAGAGATTAGAATCTGAAAAGGAATTACAAAAATGAAGTTGTAGGGTGATGCTCTGTTTAAATCCACTTTGCCTTGAAATTATTTTTGTTGTACAACCCTTTTCCAGAATTACTTGTCTTTCAGTCACTGCTGCTGGATGAGAGTGGTGCTGTGAACATAGTTACATTAAAAAGACATCTGAGAAGTAAGGGAAGACCTCTTTCTGTTCCTTTGCATTTAGGTGATTCAATGTTGCTCAAAAACAGGTAGTGCTTGGCCATGACAGTTGTTCAGGTTCACACTCTCCTCCTGCAGCAAGTAAGATGCTTAAAAACATTAACTTCAGACTCACAGAAATTCTGTCATCCTATGTCAAACATTTGGGACTAATACCGATGATGATTGGATCACTGTAGAAATTACACATTGACTTAGTCTGGCCACTAGGATAGCCATGGACAGAGAAGGTCTCACCTGCTGCTAAAAGAAATATTGAGTTCTCAGGTAACATCCCAAAAAGGGGAGTAGTGGCTCAAGACAGGTGAGAAATATTTTCATAATGGCACTGAAATCACATGCTGATCAACAGCCACCCTTGATTTTCATCCTTTGGTTCAAGAGCTAGATGCAATCTCCTGCCACTGGTGCTAGCATCAGTAATGCAGATAGTCTGCTATCTAATAATCTAGGCTATGTGCTATCCAGCAATCTACAGGAGAGTACAACCCCATCAGATGTACACATCACCTCAGCATTCTGAAGAGATGTAACATCCAAACAAAAAATGTGACAGTTTGAACACCTTTTAATACCTTGCAGGAATAAAAAGAGGAAGGACTGTATACATAAGACCAAAAAATGATGGGATTTCCCCTCTGACTTTCTGATCCTTTTGTGAGAGGTTACAATGTATCAAGGTGCATGTCTGCACCCCCTGTGCTGTCCTCTGTAGGTCCTGCTAATATTCAGTGATGTGGATGATGGCACTGAATATCCCCTCAGGCAGCTTGCAGATGGCACACAAGTGGGGATGTTGACATGGGAAGCCACTCTGTGCTGCTTCTGGAAGCCATCTGAAAGGTGCGTACTTCTGACCTGCAGCTGGAAATGCTCCTGGCTAGGCTAGAAACTTCAATGCTCACCAGGAGCCCTTGGCATTGCAGGACTTCCTCTGAAGTATCCCCTTCAACTCTCATCATGGACCTCAACAAAGACTGGATAGTTTCATTTAGCTGTAGACACTTCAGCATCAAATCAGCCTAGTTCTGCAGTAGACTTTTTTTAAACAGGATTTTATAAGGTAATTAGAGGATCAATTGAGACAGTTAATTCCTGTCTGTACTTTAGAAATCCATTATAAAAAAATCCTTCAGTTCCCAATCTACTTTTTCAATTTTAAATCCATTTTAGGTGACCAACCTAAACTCTGCACAAGAAAAGTTCCCTGACCTGAACGTGACCTTCAAAGTGAATCATCATAAATTAGTTATTGTACTTCAAATGTTGCTACTGAAAAGCTTCTTGATATTGTTTTAATTAGTACTTGTTTGTTTAATTGCTTAAAATTGTTGTATGTTTCAAGATGAGCTTGGCCCTCTAAGCAGTACTAACTTTCCAGGTAAGAGCCCTGGGCTACAGCGTTATTTGAATGACCTATTAAGACAGGAACAGCAAAGGCCATATTTGCCTGAAAGAGGAAGGTCTCGTATGTTGCTGTTCGAGGGGTTTCTGGGGGGTCACTGCCGGCCGCTCTGTGAAGGTTTTCAGGGCTGGGATCACCCCCCCGCCGCCCGTCCCTCGTGGCAGGGACAGGCGGCGGAGGTACTTAAGCCAGGAGACAGAGACCACATAGCACGCAAGGAATCCAGCAGCGAAGAGAGCTTTATTCAAATTTCCCACAGCTTATAAGG